>NW_026261748.1:0-27415 GCF_024628925.1 Lodderomyces margitis
TTGAAGGATGGTAACGAACCCATCGATGTCATCTTTAGAAACCTTTTGTTGAATGGCAGTATCCGATATTATTGTCACTTATTAGTTGTTGCAGCCTGAATTGTATGTATTCTAGTAAACCACTATACCCACCTACAAAAGAGAAAGGTAAACATCTATTCTACTTATACTCTATACTACACGGATATCGCATTCCGTGTATATGTATGACACACACAAACTGCATAATTGTAATTCGTTGAATGTTAATACATGTCAACAATGTGTAAGTTTTGGATATGAACATATTGGTAGTTGATAGATAGCACTGGTGTAGTGAAACGCCGTCGATGCTGCGAGCAGAAGCTACTATGTCCTAAGCTCCAGGTTCAGATGCGTTGGAATAAATGACTTGTGAGTCGGTGCCAGTTGTTGATGGGTAGTAGCGAATCTATCGGTGTCATCTTTCGATAGGTTTTGTTGCATGACGGTGGATGATATTGTCGTTACTTGATGTTACTTGTTATTACTTATTGTTATTTGTTACTTAAAATGTATTCTAGTTGTTGGAATTCAAGGAATTACAATTATGCAGCTCATTTGTGTGATACAGATACGCGGAAATCCTAGAACCATGTATTGTAGAGTGTAAATAGAATAATAGTTGACCTATTTGGTCTATGGCTTTAGATATAGTGTGTACCTAGAATACATACAATTCAGGATATAACAATTAACAAGTAACAATAATGTCAGATACTGCCATTCAACAAAAGGTTTCTAAAGATGACATCGATGGGTTCGTTATCATCCATCAATACCTTCAATAGATTTCTTTCCAACATTTGCATTATGGTTTCCCCAAAATTGGGCTAGTAATATGATATGAGCAACAGTATGTCTACTCTGAAGAAGCGTGCCTTGTGGTTTAGCTGTGCAGCCTTTCTGTCCCCGCGAATTTTTTCGGGAGTCTTCCAATTGGCTTTCGTAACAATCCCTGCTTTTATTCCTTGTTTGATGTTTCAGTACAATTCGTGTGCATCCACAGCTCTCTTTAGTGGTGTTGAAGCGTCCCAAATTTAAGTTCTCGTTTCCTTTCGTCAAGACCTCTCCACTTGGCGGTCCAGCATCTTTGGTCCTTCACAATATGTATCAGCAGCAAGGTCGGAATGTTGCTTAGATCGATCTCAACATCTACCTTGCATTTAGAAGTTGAAGTGCCATAGATCCCTGCTGAGTTGCGTCCTCTGTGGTAACCATATCTCCCTTCAATAGGCAACGACCGAAGATCATAATTGTAGCCCGAACTTAGTAAGCAAAATACAGCTCACCTTCCATTCTGTAGTGGAACCATGAAAATGATTGGAATTGGGAAGCTTGAGATGGTGCTTAGACTCAGTTCACAGCACCTCATACACTTTGATTCCCATTTGCCTCAATTGCGATTTCTAAGCCTTCCTTCATAAGGGTAGGCGATGCTGGTTGTTCCTGCAACAATATCGTGTCACNCCTTCATAAGGGTAGGCGATGCTGGTTGTTCCTGCAACAATATTGTGTCGCGCCTTTCAATCCGACATAATGCGTTAATCATTGTTCTCTTGCAACCCTACTCTCTCTCTCTCGCTCTCTCTCTCAATAATGTTCCCAGGTTATTCGTATCTGGGTAGGCAGTGTATACCTTCTTCAATAATTGAGCATGAGCTTGTAGGAATGGTGAAGTCATAGCAATTGGATCACATCTCCTAGGGACAGCATTTGGCTACCATAGGACAGACTTGACTGGCACTATCTGGGATTACCTCAAAAGTAAATGGCCCTAAAGTCGTCCTAGCTTCACCATCTCTCCATGTAAGCAAATTGGTATTGGATACACTTTGTTCCGAGAAACCTAGCAAGTCGGTTAACATATTGATTGAAGTGCAAGCCAATTTGCAGTGCTCGTCTAATTCGAGTCAGTTGGTCACTCGTACAGCTCCATTCAATACTCCAAGCTCAAACATAACCTTCCCACAATCATCCACTCCACTTGACATAAACTCCTACTGGAAATGCCTTTACTTTAACATGTATGGTGTTTTAATAACGGTCTCCTTAATTTTTTGGATGCCGCCTGGAGAGCCAGGACATATCAAAATATTCTCTGCCTCTGACCCCGAAATTGGCACCTGCACGAGCCTTCTTATTGTAACGCTGTAAACTGCTCTATAACCTTCGGTTGCAAGTTCTGGAGAAGTTGTTGTAGAAAGAGACGTTGGGGAATGGAGTGAAGAGGGAGCCAATACCACTTTCGTTGTAGATTTAACTGGCTGCATTTGCTTACTTGAGATTACCGGTGTAGCAGGTTCTAGAGGAATACTACTTCTGATTACTTTTTTATATAGTACTATACAGTTCTATACGGTTCCGTACAGTTCCATACAGTGCAAGATGGACTTCAAGGACAGTCATGTCTCCTGTTCGTTCAATTTATGGCGTCCAGTTTCATGCATATTCAACTGCCAATATCTCCATCTCAGTCTAGCTCAAAATAACTACTGCCATTGCTTGTCAACAGTCTTTCGACGGTTCGAAAGTATTATGTTCCGGGTATTGGATAAAAACGAACACGTTAAGAGTATAAAATAGGAGTTGACATTGTAGTGGCGATTGATTTATTTAGCAGTGACCAAATCTATAGAGATTACTATATCGTGTGTTTTTGCTCTGTATCTCGTTTCTAATTAATTTACTAATCCAGTTACCCAAAGCACATCATGTGTCTTTCGAATAGTGTAAAATGACATCCAACGACATACGAAAGACCAAAAGACCTTTGGATAACTTTCATCTTCTCCCTATAACTCCGCATTTGTTTAGATCATCCAGCTGTTCAACAATCTCAAGTTCTGGTACTGCTTGGAAGACCCTTTCATCCCAAAAGCAAGATCTCTCATGTACCAAAAAGCAAAAATAATCAATGCGTCGACGACTAAGTATACCGCAATTTTCAAAACTGGAGGAAATAATTTGTTTTGTCCGACAAGCTTTTGCATCAAAAATCCAGCCAGGAATATTGCAAAATATAATGCAGGCACGTAATGGTGCAAATACTTTACCCTTCCCATAAGAATAAATGGTACATAGTGCAAGATCCATCCGAGGAAGGGAAGTAAGCATTGCACTACCATGGACTGAATCGAGTCTGTGTTGCTCGTACTCTGTCTTTGGTACCGAAACAAGGAAAACAACGTGTATACGATGCAAAATAGGATTCCGGTGTTCGACATCCAGGTTACAAAAGGATTACCAATCAAAAAATACTTTGTGTCGTCATCCCCCCAGCCACACATTCTTAGACCGGTATTCAATATTGGCCACTCCCACCATTCAGAGCTCAATTTGTCAAATTTGTCTGGGTCTGGCACAAGAGCGTTATTCGAGGCCATCATTCCATAGTTTAGAAGCACAAACTCTTTCCAAAATTTGGGCTTGGGGGGTACATATTCGACTGCAGGTGCTTCCAAATTTTCGTTGCGATGCTCTTCAATATTCCACCATGTGGTTTTGTCCTTGGACAAATAAGGATATTTACAAACAACTTCACCTTGTTGATAGCCCCAAGAAGGTAATGGGTTTCCCGTGGTGGCTAGATAGCATCCTAGTTCTTTATGCTTTAATCTGAATGCTGTGGATATAGGATGCAATTCCAGCTCATTTTCGTCCCGAAACTGGTCTGATGGAGAAGTTTCCTGTGACTGTATGTCAAGAATCCACTCATGTGATGTAAACGACACGTTCGACAACAGTGAACAGGATACCTCGAAATGTTTCTTTGTGATTGGTGCCGCAAGTGGATGTGCTCCTAAGTAGCATCCCGTCTTTGAGTGCTTTAATCTAATACAATTTTCTTGTACCACATATCCGCCTGTGCCGGCTTGATTCGCAATTTCAATTTCGAATTCGTTGTTTTCGTCCTTGAATCCATATGTAGTGATCTGTTGTTCCCCCGATCCTTCGGGATAATTATGGGCATGCGAGTGTAACAAGTTGGGAGATAAGCCCTGTGATCTGATTGTTACAAGTGAGTCGCTAGCAACAGTTCGGGGCCCATATTGCAAATTGTTTCCTACCAACGACGCCTGTAGCAAAGTAGATATAGATCCATCACCGGGACCAGTATGGTTCAATACCTGGAAGTGCACTTTGAAAGCAAGCATGTATATAGTGATAGGAATGATGATCAATGAAGCAACTCTCAATATCCAATGCTTGACATATGTTTTCCAGTTCAACGTATCTGTCGAAGTCACTTGAAAATACTTCAAGATCAAGTCATACCCTGTATATAATCCCACCAAAATTGTCACAAAGAGGCCCACCCATTTTACTGAGCAAACACAACCAATCGATATTCCCGTTAATAAAAACCATTTGAAACCAAGTTTGGACATTTCCATTCGCTCCAGACACACTTTGTGAAGATTGACCAAACAGAAAAATGTAAACACGGTAAAGAAAAGCAACATTGAGTCAAGCAAGATGAATTTAGACAAAGTTAGTGATAATTGCTCAAATATTACCATTAGTGAAACAAACCAGCAAGTCCACTGATCAAATCCAGCTAATACTGCGGTTCTGTAAGTCAAGGGTGTGACAAGTATACCAAACAAGCAATTGAATAGACGCATAAAGGCAAAGTTCATGTCGTCGGGGAAAGCCTTTCCACTTTCAAATTCGAATGAACCGTCATATCCTGCTAAATAGCCAGACAATGCAACAAGAAGTTTACCTAATGGAGGGTGAACATCAAAATAAAATTCCCTTTTCAAGTAATACGAGCCAAACTTTCCAAAGTGAGCTTCATCCCAAACCACGTAGTTTGCTGCATCTATATGATATATTCGTACCAATGCGGATAGTGCGGTTAGAGCCAATGGGCTGATATATTTGACGAATGCAGATTGTGACGACTGTTGACTTCCTATTTTCAACCTTGACGTTTTCTCTATGATGTCTCTTACTTCCTTGTCTTCGGAATTTGTTTCCCAGTCAGTACTATTGGATTGATGGGGATTCGAAGTTGCATGTTTTCTGCGAACTGCCGATTCACCAATGTTCTTGGAGTATCCCGAAGAAGCACTTAATGTCCCATCCAGTAAGGTTGACATAACTCACAATTGCTTTAAAATGTAGAATGCTGTGGTAGACTTTTTTTTTACCTTGATCGGTATTTCATTCTGTCGAATTTTCGCGTTCTTTCCATTCTCCCACTGTACATAATCCAGAAGTTAAAAGAATATTCACACAAGCCTCCCCCGAGAGCAGGCGTGTTGCCTACAAAAATAGATTTGTGATGTACAAGAAACTTGTTGTTTCGAATATCTAGAGGGGAAGCCATTTAAACCAAACATTACATATCTTTCATTCAATTTTATCTTATAGAAGAGTAATCTGCAAAGGAATCAGCACCCGTCGAAATACAAGGACATTATTTGTGCTTTCCTCCGACCAACAGCCGTCAGCAGTGGCTTACAACTCACAAGCAGCAAACTTCAATCCATTAATGCTATATTTAGCTACCAAATTCCAATTTCGGCTTGAATCAACTTCAGTATTGCCCTATGGAGCCCAAATATCGAAGTGTTCCATTCCTCCTTTACGAACCCACTTGTCATGGTCTTTTTTTTATTTACGATGTCTCTGCACCATGACTTTGCAAACTACTGAATTCATTTCATTTGCAACTCTCTCTCAACTTGTTTCTGGGTCCTCTTAACTTTAATTCATCTCTAACCTCTTGTCCACTAAACCTGGTAGAAACAATCTGGAAAAACTCAGTTGGTATTTACAGTGTACTAGTCCATCACTACTGCAAAGTAGCAGCTGATTATCGAGACACCAAGCATTGTTGATGTTCATGCAATGCTATTTCTCTGTATTGTCTATGCCTTTACGTTATTATTATTCTCATTATCCTCTTTTATGTTTATTAATTATTATTATCTATACAAAACCTAAAAAACAACGGCTTATTATACTACTTAGCATTCCCTAAACTCCCATATTTACAACAGTGCCTCCAATTTGGATTATTCAGATTATATATTCCCTGTAGCTCATGTTCAACTTGTAGCCAGTACTTGTATTTCATCCTGCTCTTTAGATCCAAGTCGTATATGTTGCATGTAACGAGATACTTTTGTCCCTCTTCATCATAACCTTTGATTGAATCTTCAGTTTGAGTTTGATCCTGATCGTAACTATTATGTGAAGCTTCCAACTTAGATGGTGAACCATAGTGGGTATTCCCGTTGATCTGCTTTGCTGATGGTGGTGGTAATATAATTATATTGTTTATGTTGTTGTGGGAATTATGAATATCATTATTTTTATCGTACTTTTCAAATTTTATAAATAAACCCACATCACGCAAAGTCATAACCAATGACAAGTTTTGTGATACATCCAGGGACGAGGTCAAGTTTTCAATTAAATCATTTTTGTTGTTAATCTTTTGATACTGCTTCAATTTGGCAAAAACGTTGTGATCAGGATTGGACAAAAATTTGTGAAATAATTGCTTCAATGGGAAGTTGTTTGTGATTTCAATTAGTTCAATGATATCTGAGGGGATTTTAGAAAATATATCATCAAGTCCTTGGTCAACTGTGGTTGGATATAGCAAGTCGAGAGGGCAAAAGTGTCTGGGAACATTGCGTAATTGATTGAGTGAACAAGTTCGACAATAGTTTGACGATTTATTGTCGTATAGCCATTTAGGTTTGATTTCAAATATTATTGAATTGATGTCACTATTCAAGCTCGATGGAACATTGGTGGCAGTATTGATATTATTAGCCAGGCGACCATCGGGGATGATATTATTGTTGATGTGAGACTGTTGAAAATCCATACCATTGCCTTGTGTCAAAGAAGAGTAGTCATTAGTCTTGTAATTAGTCTGATTTAGCTGCTGCTGCTGCTGCTGCTGCTGCTGCTGTTGTTGTTGTTGTTGTTTTGCAATAGGCGAGTCAATGTCAGAGTTATCATCACTACCCAAATATAACTGACAATGTTTCAGTAGGGCAATTTTAGTGTAGTTCCCATCCAATATATTTGGAATTAACAAACCATATCGTTCATTCAACTGTAGTTTGAATCCATTACTATCCAATCCCCTGACAAATTCAGATGTCAACACAATCAACTGAATGTCAATAATTTGTTTAGGAAACAAGTGTTTGCATTTCAATTCGATAAAGTCATATAGTTCACAAGTACTGATGTATTCTTCGTCTTCTTTTAGTAAACGTAGTCGTAATAGTTTGTGAGTCAAATAGTCATTAGTCCCAGTATATTTGAATAAAATGTTGGCTGATCCATTTGCAAAATATGACCATTCCTTGGGCGAAGTAATCTTGTATATTTCCATTACTGGTAGGACTGTAGGTTTATAATGTTGTCTAGTTGCTTCTTTAGCTTAATCAATTGTGCTTCTTCGTCTGTTGTTATTGCTGTTGTTGTTGTTGATCTAGGTTTCACCTCTTTGTTTGACAGATATGGATAGCGTGGTGAAGTTTGTTTGTTTACTAAGACTAAGGGTGGTGTGGCGGTGGATGAACTGTAAGAGAGAAGGTCAGTTTATTTGGAGTAAAATGGCGATAAGTAGCAGAAATCAATTTGGTTGGTTGTTTGTAATGATAAAAGTAAAAACTGCGAGTGAGTGTATGTGATAGTGTGTGTGTGTGTGTTTATATATATATGCCAATGCAAATAAATAAATAGATAAATAAATGCAAAAAATAGGGGAGGGTGACAGTTGTAGAAAAATATATCAAAGTATGTGGGTAGTTAATGGTGATTTGTTTGTAAAAAGTCTGTGTGTGTGGTGGGTGGTGGGTGTGTGTATATACGTGGTGTGTGGTGGGTGGTAGGTGTGGGTAAATTGGTTGGTGGATGTTTCTAAAGGATCAAATCAAATGTGGTGAAGAAAGAAGAATAAATGTGTGGTGTTTAATCAGTGTTTGCTGTTGTAATTGTAATTGTAGTTGAAGTGGTGGTGGTGGTATATTAGTTGTAGTATGTTATGGGTGATTGGTAGTGGTAGTGATGATGATGATGGTGATTTATATATATGGTATTGTATGTGTAGTAGTAGTAGTAGTAGTAGTATAATATACTCTGTTTATATTATTTCTTTATTTTGAACTTTCTTCAAAAAAAAAAAAATTTTTTTTTTTTAATTTTTAATTTGTGAGAGAGGCAAATGAGAGAGACACAGATCTAAATAGTTAATAACAACACATATATAAAAGAATAACTACAACATAGACAAGGGATAATAAGTAAAAGTATGTTGAAGAAGAGAAGAAACTCTCTATATATATATATATATATAAACGCATATTTTTACAAGTAGTAATACTAAGGTGATAAATTGAAATATTCTAAACCTAAAAAAGAGACCAAGAGCTACCAGTTGCGTGAAAATAAAACAAAATTGTGGAAAGATTGCAATTGTTCTATTCCTTTGAATTACCATAACAACAACAAAATTATCTTACATCTTTGTTGGATGTGATTGGATTTAGTATCAGTATTGGTATCAATATAAGCATGTGCAAGGTGTGAGGTGTAAGTGTTGTTGTTGTTGTTGTTGTTGTTGTTGTTGTTGTTGTTGTTGTTGTTGTTGTTGTTGTTGTTGTTGTTGTTGTTGTTGTTGTTGTTGTTGTTGTTTCTATTTTTAAGCTAATCTGATTTTGTGTAACATTATATATATATATTATTTCACTTGTACCTTACTTTACTTGTATATTATGTGTATATGTATGTATGTAAGTGTATGTATTCATGTATAATGGTCCCCTGATTCATCTTTAGCTAGCCAAGCTTATTCAGTGTACGAAGTACAAAGTACAAAATAAAATGAATGCTCCCGAAGAAATATATATATATCAATACGAAATGTAAAGCATATTTAGAAAGAAAAAAAGGAAGGTAGTTCTTTTCTATATATAGAAGAATAGATATCTAAACAATTGTCGACATGTATGGTTGGCTTTGTAGAAAAGAATCTAGTTAGTTAGAGAGTAAGACCATTTACACTGGATGTCGCAAATTTTTATTTGACTTTTACTCTATAACATACCACTATGCTAGGTTAACAAAATGGATATTTACCACAGAATGTGAAAATTTGACTCGAGAAGACTAATTTACGGCAAAGGGAATAATCTGGCTCATCCGAGTCAAATAGAAGTATGAACATAAGAAGAAGAAGTAAACACAAAGCTCAGAAGCGATATAGGAAAGCTGCTGAATGAAGAGTATATAGGGAATCGTGGAATGGCTCATTTCCATAGAATTATGGAAAGGGGCTATGATCAACTTAGGTTAAATTCGAGTACATAGGTACATGTTAATATAAGATCAAACGAACTTTATTATACTGAACTTTCGGAGCCTAAAGGTAGTAAATGCACTCGTTGATTCATCCCGCTATATACTTTATATTTGTTGTAAGTGTTGTGCGAGTCTGGAGTGGAAAAAAGGGCTTAATTGTTCTGGTCTATGACACATCATTTATTTAAAATTGTCTAATTGTTTTAATGAACCCTTCTAATATTATTGTAGTCATGTGTACTGCCAAAAAAAAGTTCAATACCAAGTACAGAATCAGACATCTCTCTTATTTCATTTCCTAGAAGAAATTGTCTAGGAAAGGGAAGTCATTTTTCATCTTTGGCTTGACCTTTTTCTCTTTCACTGAATGAATAATCCACCCCTTCGTTCTTACTTCCAATACACTTCACTCAAGTAATGAAACATACTATCCCTACAATCTTTCTTCACTAGGTATGTGTATTATTGTCTGTCACAAAATGTAAAATGCCCACAACCCCTTAAACCCTGACTAAACTCAACTTTAACCCAATATTGTCTAAATTTGAATTTCTCTCACAACTTATTTATATATATCCACAACAAGACACACATACCTCCTCACCACACATCTTCTTGATATCTATTCTGCACTTTCAAACTTCTAATCAATTCAGCAGCCTTTTCCAATTCAATGCCTCTTTCTTGACTCAACACTTTGGCCAATGATGCTTGCACATCTCTAGCCATATGACTGGCATCTCCACAAACATATATTATTGCCCCGTCTTGCAACAATTGATTAATCTTGGCCGATTGCTCCAATATCTTATCTTGAACATAAACCTTCTTGTTAGGATTGGCTCTTGAAAATGCCGTAATTAATTCAAATGATTCGCCCAACTCTTTGGCATATTGTGGCCATTCATCCTTGTATAAATAATCTTCATCTTCATTTCTGCATCCATAAAATAACAATGATGGTCCAACATTGACTCCATTCTTCAACTGTTGTGCTCTTTCTCTAACAAACCCTCTCAATGGTGCAACTCCAGTTCCCGGTCCAACCAAGATTATCGGCGTCTTACTACTAGTAGGCAATTTAAAGGTTGATCTTCTAACGTGAACTGGTAGTTTGAAATTGTGAAACTTATTTCGAGGTCCCTTCAAGTCATAACTGACAATTGGCTTATCTGATGATGAGTTTTTGTTGATTTCAATATTCTTCAATAAATTGGTAACAACACCAGTAACAACTCTTCCATCAGTTTCAGTTTCCGCTTCAACGACGGCAGTGATATCAATATTTGTCTTTTCGCTTAATGATGAAGATGAAATCGAATAATAACGAGGAGTTAAATGTTGCACATTTTCAATCAAAAACTCAAAGGGAACCTTGGTCCATGGCTTACCATTGGAAAAATACAACAATCCATCAGCAATATTAAACTTCTTGTGAGTAATCTCTTCTGCGTATTGTTGTTTGTCGTTAGCAACAGAGGTCAATTTTGTCTTGGTCTCTTCATCTGGAGCAAATGCAGCAATCGAAAGGAAAAACTGTCTTGATACAGGACCGCTGATTTCCAAATGATGTCTAATAACTGCTTCATATGTGATTGGGGTGGGGAAGGGAATTTGATAAGTTGAATCAAGTGCCTTTAAGTCAAAAACAGCATCACGTTGGTCAGTCAAATCAAATGTTTTCAAAAAAAGCTCAACATTTTCATTAGCATTGGATGGCCAAACCGCTAAATGATCACCGGTGGTGTATTTCAAGTTAGAATCAGAAAGATCAAATTCGACATGAACACAAGACCTATCCTTGGTAAAAAATAATTCCTTGACTTTAGTTACAGGAGCCAAATAAGGATGAGAATGATCGAATGGGCCCTTAGATAAATCAGTAGTAGAGCTGGTATTAACATAAGACTTATCTGGCTCACCCAAAGACACTGAAGGATCATCAATGGTTAAGTCGTCTCTAACTTGCAACTTCAAACTTGGTTCATACTTTAATTCCTTTTCTTCAAGATTCAAGTTATTCCTCAAGGAATCAAAAACACCGTCTTTCCAAGAAAGGAAATCTTCATCCATAGTACCTTGACCATCATCACCCTCACCGTACTCAGCAAATCTCTCAGCACCTTTCTCCTCCAACTTTTGGTCAAACTTTCTACCAATAGCATTGAAAAACTCATAGGTTGAATTACCCAAACCAAAAACAGTATACCTCAAGGTACTCAAGGTATCAGCCTCGTTATCCAAAAAGTCAACAAACTCAATGGCATTATCAGTTGGCTCACCTTCACCATAGGTTGCCATGATGAAAAACACCAAAGTTTCTTCCTTAATATCACCAAAATTATCCCAATCATAATCGGCAAAATCAGCAACCATAGTCTTTAAACCAAATCTAGCACTCAATTCACGAGACATTTTATTACAGTAATCCTCGGCAGTACCGGTTTGTGACCCAAACAAAAGTAACGTGTTTTTATTGTTTTTCGCCAATGTGGCCAAAATATCACGAGAATTGCCTCCAGCAGCATCTGTATGCAAGAACCCGCTCGATTCCGGTTTAGAAAAGAATTGGTTCTTTAAAAAGTAAGCACCAACTGCAACTGCCAACACAATGACAACCGTCAAGTCCAATCTGTCCAATGCCATGATATTTCAGTGATTAAATCTAGTGTGTATTGGTGAAGATGTTGATGATTCTGTTATGCGAAATATGCAAATTAAAAAAAAAAAAAATGGTATTTATTTAATTGATTAATTGGGGGGGGGGTGTAAATTAAGTACTTTGGTCGATCTTGTATATCAAACAGTGTCTTAGTAGTACTAGTAGTAGTAGATGAAAGAAAAGCTGCTTGGATTTTTAAAGAAAAAGAAGAATGTGTTGAAGAATGATTGAAAGAAAGAAATAAAAATATCACCAGAGTGTGAAACTTGACAAAAACTAAGAGAAGAATTTAAAGTGTTGAAAAAAAAAAAAAAACAATAAAATATAAAAAAAAAGTGGTGTTGTTGTTGTTGTTGTTGTTAACAATAAACCAAATGATGCGAATATCGGACATCTCCTCTAATTTACAGCTTTATATAGATTTACATGAACACAAGCATAAGTAAATAAACGCCAATATGTGCTCATATGAAGCCAACCGTAACTTATATGATACTATTCTACTGACAACATAGCCAGAGGAGATAGTCTCTCATATCAAAGGTGCTGGAGAATTATCACACACATTTTGTTTACAAAATTTTATCTTGTGATTTTTTTTTTTCTTTTTTCTCACTCTGTTTGACGTGTCGCTTTTTTCCAATGTGTCGTATTTGCATTCTACTTTTTTTTATCTCCTTTGACGTGGGGTAAATCATAAATGGGTTTGATCTTCAGGTCATAATTTGGATCATGTAGAGTCATCTATTTTCTCCGTTCCCGAATTCCCCTTGGTGACAGTTGAAACCATTTGCACTTTTCTTCAAATCACTATTATCAATATATTTTCCCTCTGAACTTTCCTACCTTCTGTGCTACTGTATGAGCCACCCCCATTCTGTTTCTTTTGTATGAGTGTTTTTGCCCAGAACACACACTACACACACACACCACACACAAGTCAATTCTTCTTTCAGGCCAAAATATGGTGTCCTAAGCTCGATTTAGCACATGCAAAAGAAGCACAAAAAAACGGAAAAAAAAAAAGTAGGTTAAGCTTGACATGATAATTCGACAAACCTCCGACAAAATGTTGCTCCCCCAATTCCGCTCCAACTCCCACTCCCGCTTCCCCATCCCGATTTCCGTTTCAAATTTTCCTCAGTCCTGTTTTTTTCTAATGGCTTAAATAACGAAGCAAATAATAGCCATCTTTAAGTCCGTCACCTCTCTCTTTTGTGCGTTAATTTCGCTTCTTCAACAGGAACTTTCCGCTTCCTTGGTTTAAGGAAAGAAAAAAAGAGAAAATGTCAAAGCATATTAGACGTATGGTTGTTTTACCTCGTTTCATCCCATAACAGTTCGAAATTTAAAATTCGTGGTACAAAAAAGGTGCAACTTAATTCTCATTTTCCAAAGTTTAACTCCATTTTGGTGCCAAAAATTACTAGAAAAATGTACAACGCAATTAGATTTTTGCTTATAAACAATTACCAAAGATTATCATATTTTCAAATAAGAAACAAAGAGCAACGTTGTTGGCCAAAGCTAGCTCAACCACAAATGGTAATTTACGTTAATTCCCCTTTTTTCTTTTTCTCGTTTCTTTTATATATTTATTCTCCTTCCTTTGATCTAAAACAGCTTGCTGCTTTGGTGGGGTAAACACACAACGTAATTAACCAATTTACACAAAATCGAAATTAAGAAACGATAGAAACAAAACAAGAAAGCAAATGTTCAAGGTTGGCCTAACCATGAAGCTAAAATCATCAGTAGAGATTATTTATACAGATGGTATTAAATATACCTTGTTTCTTGATTTATTGAACAACTAATACATCTACACATTAAAGAGCCATTATTCTCATCAACAGGATAGTCAAAAATCTCAGATTCTTGCAAGATTCCATACCCAGTGACAACCTCTAGCAGCTCATTCAATGTACCAAAGTCTCAAAATGCAACAGTAGTGCATACTTGTTATTTCTAGAATTAGGCTTCTTTGTATCATTTCAATGAGAAACTTCCAGTTGGTGACAAATGTTATAGGGAACAATGATTCCCTAATCTCCATTACCAAGCAAATATATGACAATGATTGGACTTAACGTTCATGTATAAAAGTTCACACACAGAATTGTTCTCTCCACACACACATCGTAAAGTCAGCTTTGTACCATGGGTACCGTTTCACCCTCCTGTCTATTAGTCTCTTCCGAATCGTCTGCCTCTACTGCTTCAGCCTCAACCTCGTCTTTCAACAGGACTTGGTACGCCCTTTCAATCGTCACTTTTGCTCTTTCAGCTATCACTTCGTTAAAATCAGACCCATACAAAGTCTTTATATAGTCATACACCCTTAATGGTGCCAATTCAGTCAAGCTTCTTTTTCCCAATGATATATCGAAAATCTTATCATTTGTTGAATCGGTATTTAGATGCTCCTTATTCAAATATTCTCGACTCACCAATTCTTTCAAAATGTCTTCCCAATTCATATTCAAGTTGGTATTTTTTATATTAACACTATCAGATATACCAAATTTTTTCAAACTTCTCACCAACTGTGACTCCATGATGTGGTTCTCAGACAATATCACTAGTGTGGTTACAAGCATCATTATCCCCGTCTTTACAAGTTCCATGTTCAGCTTGGGTAATCCGCCTTTCTTGTATTTAGGTATAAAGAATTTTGCATCACCGATTTTAGTCTTGTCCAACGAGCTGTCAACCTTCTTCATCCATAGTTCGCCCAATACTTCCTGCGCTTGTTTCAGCAAATTACTGGCTACGAAGAACCTGTTTCTAGGTGGATTCTTCTTTATGGGCTTTTCACCATTAGCATTATTTAGGTCGTCAGCAGCTTCAGGTCGTTGCTTTGTTTGTGTGGCATTGAATTTCTTTTCCTGTTTTACTGTGGGTGCATCAACCAATGTTAAGCCATAGGTATTTTCCAAAATGGCAATGGCATCATCTAGCAACGAGTCGGTCTTGAACCTCTTGTTAGTGAGGTATTGATTAATATGCTGCTTCTGAAAGTTTTGACCTCTGGCATCCTTGGTTAAAATTAATTTTACGACGTAATTAACGTCATGCGCCTTATCTTCCTCGCGATCTAAACTAAGTGCGCCATTATTGTTGCCCCTGCTATTGTAGTTGCTGTGGTTGTTCACATCTTCATATTCCACGTCAGCTTGTTCATTTTGATTCCTTGAAGGTCTTCCCTGTGCTTGTCTTCTTTTGGGATTTGGTTGAGGACTGTCGATATAATCATTATCAGCAGCACCATTACCATATCCATTGTCATCTATGTCGAGTTCTTCTAAGGGAATCTTTCTTTTAGGCATATTAGTGTAAATAAAGTGGGGGGGGGGGGGGGTTTGTGGTGGCTACTGAGTACCGTTTGAAGAAGTTAAAATAAAAAAGATAAAAAAAAATAAAAAAAGAAATTAAAAACAAACACGCGTTTGTGCTTAGTACGTTTCGTGTATTGACACCTAAGCAAGCACATTGAAGTTCCAATTCCTTACCATATAGGACAACCACAGCAGAAAATCTTTAAACCCTGAGATGGATCTCCCTACAACCAGTATAATTTTTGAGTCCTGTATTATGTTAAGGCTGTCGAGTATGATATTCGGTAGCGACAAGCACGCACACACACTTTGACAACTATTACCAAATAAAATTGTGTTGCAAAACTTTTTTATATGTATATACAGTAGCTCCTTTATATGAAGCTGAAACTAGCTCACGCAAAAGATAGCCAGTAAAGTATATGTTCAAAAATGGATACTACCACAACTCAATTTCAATTGCAATTGCAATTGAAATTGACACTACAAGCACTTCTACTTTTCTTATGTGGGTGATAATATGTTTTGTAAAAGTATTTTATACCAAATGTTTTGACAGCACAATTTCTTTTCTTTTTACTTTTTCTTCTCCCACCTCCCAATACATTATTACTACTACTACTACTACTACTACTACTAATATTAATACTTCTCCTATTTTCTTTTACGTTTACTTTTACTGTTAATATCCATATACATTCAATCATTCTATACACACACCTTGTCTTTTTAATCTTTTTTTTACAACACATTCTTTTTTAAACCTTTCAAACCACTTTTACCACCAGAATTACCTTTTTACGCTACCTGAGAGCTAAAAGAGGTAGAAACTGCTTTGTATTTCCCACCATTCACCACCACCAGGTCATGAGTAGTAACTTATTTAAACATCAACTTATGATGCCATACTTGAAACCAAACCAAGCTTCCAACACTTCAGCAGCCAATCCAACAACTAAGATGCTGCTGCCCCAATTTGGCAACCAGGACCATTTTGACTTTTGTCCAAGAGCCCAAAACTACCGTTACCTGTCTTTCATTCCCGGATTCACTACACCTGCACAAGGATTACCAATTGTTTCTGCTAGTACTTCTTCTAATCAAATAGCCGCCAAAGAGCAAAACTTTCCAAAACCACAAAGTCTTTTACAACAAGTTCCAGAAGAGGACGAAGGAAGGGATGATTTTAAACAGCACAAGCAGATGCTGAAACAGAAGCAACAGCAACAGCAACAGCAACAGCAACAGCAACAGCAACAGCAACAGCAACAGCAACAGCAAATTCAACCCAATCAACCAGAACATCACACCTGTTTCAACTCACCTAAATTTGACGTCTTTCATGGTAATAAAGAACAAATTCCTCGAAATTTGCCATGTGACGCTGAATTGGAGTTTGCTAGAACTAAACACTTTTGTAATAATAATTATAATTCTTCAATTTTGCAACCGCTACAAATGTCACTGGTTGAAAACATTGATGTTTATGACTATTTAAATCCTAAGAAATCTGCAAATATGGGATACAGAGAAAAGATTCGCAGTTGGTTGTCCTCGGTCCCACTCGCTATTGCTTGTGACGAGAGCTTATCCAGTTTTGACCTCAATTGTTACCCTGGTGTGGTTTCAAATTCAGAAACAACAAGTAATTCAGATGCAGAGATAGACTTGGCTGATATAGATGACATATTGGAACTTCAAGCCCAAAGAGTGACTCGATATGTGAACAGATTGTATTTCAACGAGGAGGAATTACCCTTACCTATAGAAGAGAATGGCGAAGATTTTGAGGAAGAGGATGACGAGGTTGAAGAAGGGGAAGAAGAAGTAGAAGAAGATGAGGGTGCTGCTAATGGTGGAGAGCACATGGTCGGAATTGAAGATTACAACTCACACCCAGTTCTCCCTAAACGAGATAATGATTATTACTGTAATGGAAGAAATATGACTAATGGGACCGAGAGAGGGCAACAACAACAACAACAACTACTTCCATGTGCTATCCATGATAAAGGTGATCTCATTGATGCAAACATCCTCGCGATTATAGATCCCCATCATACACAATAAATAGCTAGCATTCCATTACCTTATTCCAACCATCATCGATTTTTGATAGAACATGATTGAACCATTCATTTCTCAATATTTTATCTAGTTTATCTTGCATTAAAAATACATAGTACATAATTCATTATAATCGTAAATCCAACGCTTCAATCGCAAACCTAGCGCTATCCTCTTCCAGTACGTTCTGCACACTAGGATAATACGGTACAACAGCATCGTTACACTGAATATAGGCACTGTTGTAAATCTTCCAAAACGGTGCTCTAACTTTCCTTGCTGGATGAAATAGCCCTGCCCATACGTAATTCATGAAAATCCCTAATCCCAAAACCAACCTCAATGCATCTACACTGTCTAATATTCTAGAAATAACATGTGGGGATGTCTCATAAACATTGGGCATAATCAAATTTAACAAATGAACAAACACCTCATCATAATCCAGACCGAAGTTCAGTCCAAAACAGTTTAAAGCAATATGACTGACAACAGTGGCAGCAATTTGACGATGCACCAAGTCTCTGTCAAGCAACGCGTCTTCCAACAAAGGCGTTATAGCGAATACATAGTCCTTTGTGGTATTACCATCCAAGTACTCAAACAAAAAGCTCAACGCTTTTAAAACACCATTTTGGATATTCTTCTCTGGTGTCTTGTACTCATTCATAATTGCCGGCAAAACAGTAAATGGCTGACAGTTTTCTGCAACTATCCCCATAGCGACAGCAGTGCAAACTCTCAATTGTCGCTCTTGCACTTTCAAGTTATTCAAAAGCATCACAATGATGTCTTGGGGCCCAATAGTTTTTGAGATATGGCCAAACGTTGCATTTGCTGCAATTCTTATTCTTTTCTTGTTTGACTTTAGCATTTCCAACAAGTCAAAACAAATACGCATCCACTCTTTTGCGTTTATGGTCTCTGCATTTTTAGTAGCTATCAACCCAATCAACCGAATGCTTGATTCTTGTACTTTCTCGTGACGATTTTTCAAAATTGGAGTTAAAGTAGGCAAAATTTGGTTTATCGATGGGTTATTCATCTCCAATAACGTGTTTGTATCAATAGAATTGACACAAGAATACAAAGCATTAATTATTGAGCCCAACACATCCGGGTATACCTCACCCAAAGATTCGTACAATATCAATGTCAACCTTTCCAATAGAGTGTCGTCATGTTGGAAGCATATTTTGACTACTGGAGCAATGGCAGCAATCAAGTCCGAAGATTGCTGCCTCACTTCCGGCGACTTATTCTTCATTCGGTACAACACTGAACTGATGATCGAATTAAGGTGTGGCTCCATCCTCACACCTAAAGCTTTTGCCACCGTACTGAATGCCTGTAGATAGACATGCAGTTGTACAGTCTGCTCTTGGAAAGCAAATAGAACACCGTCAATCAAAGATTCAACTTGGCGAAGGCTCACCTCTATCAACTCATCCGGGTTTTTTGCAACAATTGTGTAAAGGGCTTCAACCGCTAACCGCCTAAGTTGTTCGTTCTCATCCTTAGCAAAGTGTGTGACATAGCCCAAAATTGCTATATAGTCAAACTGGGAGGCCAACTGATTAGTTGCTGTGATAACAAGTTTTGTTACTTGTGCATTATCCGAAGCTGTACGTCTGGTCCAAAAAGCCTTGAAAAATGGCTTCACAAGTTTTTTTTCATACTCGGGTATAATACCTTTTGAAAGCGGCAAGCTCAGTATAATTTTCAATATGGTCTTTCTCATCTCTTCTTCCGGGGTCGCAAAATGTTGCGACACCAAGAATGCCAACTCCGCCGTATAAAAATTTGTATACTCTTCGTATCTTGGGTCAAAGTTCATAAGTGGGATTAGCGAGCCAATGCACTTCAAGAATGCAGCCAAGCCTTTGCCCCTTTGTTTCCGTGTCTCATTCCAAAGTCGCTCTAAAACCGGCTCAAATGCATCAATACCATAGGGTTCCACAGTTTCTGCCAACAGAGAAAATGTTGCTGCAGCGATACGTCTGACTTGAGGAACCTCATCACTTATTGCTGGTGCCAATGTTTCGACAATAAGACTCAAGTGCGGCAAAATTGGGGACCCATTCCCCTTACCTAAAAGAATGCACAACTGTTGGATAGCCTTGATACCTGTGTGTTTTGCCGTCCAGGTTTTTCGAGACTTGACAACAGCCTTTAGAAAAGGCATGAATTGAGCAAGGCCAAGGGTATTTGCCACTATGGCGAGAACTCTTGAAGTAAGATTTCTCATGTACTCGTCAACATGGTCCAAATCTGGTCTCACCGTAGAAATCATGGTAGCAAAGCCAACTACCTTTGTCAAACTTGTCAAAATATTCCGTGTTTCGTTTCGTATAGTCGAGTCTTCGTCAATCAAGAATGGCGACAAAACGTGGATCACGTCTTGTGTGTAGGGCCCAATTGACACGTTTAATTGATTAATGATCCTACCAACCAATTTAACCAATAAATGGCGCTCTTGCTCACCTATCATAGGTTCCAACAAAACTGGAAGAATCTGGTTTAGAAGCAATTGCGGCCCAAATTTCACTGCATTTTCAGTCAATGACCTCATGGCTCGCTTCCGGGTGATTTGGGAACCATTTTTCACCTTAAGTATAAGTTTCATCGATTGGAATTCCTTTCTCTTGTCCTCTTCAAGATCCTCCTCCTTTAGCTTCAAAAGATGTCCAAAATGCTTCACATCTTCTTCCTTGACGTGCTCGAGACCTTCAAAGCCCGCTAATTCTGCCGGAACCAAAGAGGCTGGAATATTGTTGGATTGATTCACTGGAGGTACGTAATAATCATTTCTTATCAGAATCATATCATGTGTAGCTTGTGCATCTTGCTGAAAATCATGCGGAGGTTTTAGCTGGATGAACCCCTGTGGTAGGATCTTCTCCAAAATGGCATCAGTCAAGGGCACTCCTTCAACAATAGGCACATTTTCCAATGTAGAGCTTTTTGCTAGTACAGAAGACGAAGATGGCACTAGTTCACCAGTATCATCACCTTTGCTGTCTTGTATGGCACTCAACTTCCTCTTTCTTGTAGTATCTACATTATTCTCCTTCTCAGCAATATCACGGTTTATTTTCGCCTCATCTAGCTCTAGAGCTCGGTCCTGCATCACTTTCTGATAGGACTTCTTCTCATCAAGGTTCAAGTCCACATTTCTTTGAAATCTCTGTCGATTGTAGTCACTTTTATTTATGTCTTCTTGTAATGTCTTGTTCGAAGTGGAATCATCACGTTCAAATTCCTTGAGTAGTTCTTTCTTCAAGACATCCAGGATTGAGTAGTTTCCAGCTAGATTATTCTTAGGTCCCTTACTTGGCATGTCTTGGTGGATAGAAAGAGAGAGAGAGAGAGAGAGTGTGTGTGTGTGCGTGTATGACATTGTATGTGCCACTAAATTTTGCTCTGCGGAATTAGAGAAAAATGTTAAGCCGCGCAAAATCCATCGAGTTTTACCATCGGAAGTCAGTTTGCAAATCGACACACCAGCAATCAGAAATGTCGAACCAAAATGCTACGGTTTTACTATCTAGAATTTTGTCACTACGGGAGAATTCATCGTTCCACCTAATCCTAGACTCCTTAACTCAATCATCGTTTTATTTGATGAAGGAGTATGTGCATCATCTCAATCACAATTACAAAATTGCTTACTTGTCTTATGAAACAGTCAATCGACCACGTTATGCAACTGATTTTTTTGACTGTACTGAAGTTGCAATTGACCAGGTTGTACTGTTCATTAAGACTCAAATGAAGAATGCTTCACCAACCTCAAAATTGGTCGTCATAATTGACTCATTGAACTATATTCTGAATGAAAATTTAACCCAATTTATTTCAAATATAGTGGGTCCAAATGTGGTGCTCATAGCTACCTTCCATACAAATTGTGTGGCACCATTCACTAGACATGCAAATTATCCATCCAGTCTCTCATTGCTCACCTACATTGCTAGCACCATTTTTGAAGTTGAGCCTTTATTGAGCCAGTCAGTTGATGAAGAGACCATAGAGAGAAGCGTTTTGAGATTGAACTTCCCTATCAATGCACAATTAAATAGTGACGTTTTCAAGCTTACATTAACAAACAGAAGAAAGTCAGGCAGATCATTGGTGTACAGGTTTAGTATTCAAAGCAAAAGTCATACATATGAGATACTAAACAACGCTTCCCGAGCAAAAGATGATGACGAAGAAGACGAAATGTTGAAGAATTTGACTACGTTCAATTTAACTACTAGTAACAAACAGAAGTTGGCCAGAGAACAGGTTGAGTTACCTTTCATGCAAGCCCAAGAGACACTTGGCTCGGCTGGAGGTGCAATTGTCTACGAATTTGAGAAGGACGATGACTATGACGAGGAGGACCCATATGAAGATCCATTTTAAAATAGGCTTATATAGGAAGTCATAAATAAAGTGCGTTGCTGTAAACTATTCTACCTTAGTCTTGAGCTTTCCAATTCTTGATAGTACGGATCGCTTGAATTTGGAAAATTTTGTATTCTGGGCAGCAAGCTCGAATTCCTCCTCTGTAACTGTTTTCTTTGTTAGCAAGTTGAACATTGTACCAAACGCAAGTGACAAAACTGTGCATGTTAAAATGATAACATTATAAGGCATTGAGAAATCGGGAGTTGGCAAAGTTAGCAACAAACTGGTTGTTCGAAATTCATAACCACCGTGATGATCTCTATCGCTCACCCTTATGACGGCCGGCTCGATATCAAATCCGTGATTTGCATCTGGTGGGTACTCTCTGTATAAAAGCAATGATTTATCGAAATCATACGTCATTGCCAACGTCAGCAAAGGAGGGACACTGAAAACAAATTCCAAATGTGAGGGCCTTTCGCGATCAGCTGCTGGCTTATAATAACTACTCCTTATGAACTGCAAGTGGTTGTTGACATTAAAGACACCACTTGAATTCTTCAAAGTAACATCTAATGTGCTTAGATATAGTCTCATAAACCAGGGCAATGATTCAAAATAAGTAAACTCAACATCTTTATGTCCTGGATTAGTAAAAACAACACGCAAGCCGCCCTTGTCCAATGAGTAACCAGTTAACGAGCGCGAGGCATATAAAGGAGGCTCCTCAATGGGCACCACTTTGGTGGAGTTGGAAGTGAAAAATTTAAAGTCATAGTCGTACGGTTCAACTATTGACTCCACGATTGTGTTTGATCCATGACTTTGTAGAGATCTCGTTGCAACAAAAGTGGAGCTTTCCTTTTGCAAGGTGATATTCCACGCAGATGGATCATAGTCTATCAGGACCTTACTCACTTCTTGATCACCTTCAAACGCTGGTCCTTTAATAGTGCGTCCATACAACGTCTCTAAACTCCATTGCAATTCAGTTGGGTCACTCAAGGGAAAACATTGCCATAAGTTATATTCCTTACTAGTGTCACATCTCAACTTGTCACCGGGGGTAGGTTTGGGTATCCCTCCTTCTTCCTTCTTGCGCAAAGATCTAACAATATCAATAACTTGGCTCACAGTTTGGTACAAGTTCAATTTGCAAAGACCATCTTCGGCGCATTCTGTGACAACATCTATAGACATTCCGTGCCATAAGGAGTCAAACACTTTATGCCCGTCTAGAAGTGACGAAATTCCAGCTTTGCCTCCAGTGGGCAATAACTTCAAAAAGGGCGTCAAATTTTCCGTACATATAGGCTCACTAGGTAATGCCGCACGAAGTAAGTAAAGTTTGTTTCCAAATTCTGGCTCATAATTACCAGTGTTGGCATCCAGAATCGAATACCTTGGAAATGTAGTAATATCGTTGTCAATAAAGTTCAAGGATGCACAGAAAAATCCCGATAAATTCTTGGTTAGTTTTGACCAATGCTTCCGCGCCACTTCTATGCTTGGAGCCTCTATTAAAGCTACTACTTCAACACCAGTTCCACCACTAAACCAACCGTCGTACGGTAGTTTGCCCCATGACTGTGCATCCCACCATCCCTGTGTAAACCTTAGCGACAACTCCCTAGTGTTCGTTGATTCTATTATTGGACCAATGGAGCTGGGAAATAAGGTATAGTGACTCTCTTTCAAGTTTCTACTGCTGCTGGAGTCATTTTGATAAAAAGTGTCAAATTGCAATGACTGTACCTTGAAATCAAACGTTGAGAGCAATTTGTTTCTGGGCAACGGCCTCAAGTTTAGTGTCTCTTGATAGAAAGAATCTCCCAAGACAAAGCTAAAATATGTAGCCATAATGAGACAAGCTCGTACGATAATCATAGTAACAGCTCAGTTGGTTGCGATTGACAAAAATGGTGTCAAAATTAAAAAATTTCAATTGCGTGTTCATCAATCATTAGACCCACGCGAAAGAGAGAAACAGAAAGAAAAAAACAAAACAAAAATTCGATCAAAACGGATTGCCTTGCGGCTTTGTTTACACTTTATACGCGACTCTCTTCTTAATCCAAAATAAACATCACACAACCATTGACTTTATTCTATAATGAACATGCACCGACCAAGTCTGAGACCTAAAGTAGCTGTTGATGTTATAGAGGAAGAGAAAGAGAATCTAGTGCCTTTACAGGGAGGGAGGCCCGTGTCAAAACTAGCGACTACCTTGGCTAACTCGCGAAATTATTCGTTAGATGGCCTCAAGGCAAAACTACAACAAGAACGAGACCAGTTCGAATTGCAGCTCAGGAACTTGGACGACTTGGATGACCCGTTACAGGTATACCTAAGCTACATAGATTGGACGCATCGAAATTACCCTCAAGGTGCCAATACATTTAGTGATTTGTTTGGCCTTTTGGAGCGGTGTGCATCGAAATTTAGAGATATTTCCCTTTACAAAAATGATTCTAGGTATTTGAAAGTATGGCTCGAGTATATTGATTATCATGATACACCGAGGGATGCATATATATATCTAGCGACCAAAAAAATTGGAATTGAATTGGCCCTTTTTTATGAAGAGTTTGCTCGTCACTTGGAATTGAAGGATAGATTTGCTGATGCCCATGGTGTGTATGAAATAGGAATCCAACATAAAGCCTTCCCTATTGGACGTCTTGAGAGATCCTTTGAGAGATTCAAAGCACGTACGGCGGCAAAGAATATTTCCGCTTCACCACCTAGTGAAGATATTAGGAATGCTCTATCATTGAAGCAAGGAAGGCGAATCGAACATGAATCTGAACCTGAATCTGAGGAGAAACCGAGTAAAAGGAGTAAAATTGACGTTTATCAAGACAATGCCGATGAAAATTTGAATTCTATACGATCAGCGTTTGAGAAGGACGCCCATCAGGATGTACCGTTGGAGGCTAAAAGGAGCCGTATAAAGGAAAATACCTTAGCACCAACAAGGTGGAGTGGCCAGATATTGCGACAGAAACACACAGGACCTTCTACTGCTACTGAAAAATTACAAGTCTTCTGTGACAATCCACCCAACTCAGCAACTTCACGAGGTGATACTCCCGAGATTCATAGACTGATTCATCCTTGTAAAGATGCTCTAAATGTATACACACTCGTTGAAGTACCAGGGAAAAGGGCGGAAAAACTCATGTTGAATATGGATCTTTTGTATCCCGAGCTCGATTCCGAATTTAGTCCAACCGAATTATTAGCAATGCAGAGACGCGTAGAGACTAAAACAACGGCAACAAAGCCTGAGAATAGCGCAATGTTAAACCAGGACCATGATACGGAGACCAAGACTTTTACTATTCCCTCAATTGATGATACACTAACATCTAAACTCGCCACCAAGGATCCTACTATTACCATGTATTCAAAAATGGCCAAAAACGAAGTCTTTGGCATTTTTAATCAAGCATCGCAGACGTATGAACAACCAGATTTTTCCGACACAAGAATTGAGGAACCAACGGTTACAAACTTGGATAGTTTCGTAACAGAAACATTGCACGCACAGAAAATGATACCCAAAGAATATCAAGAGCCTCTTGTTGCAACACAGGTTGATGAACCTGTTGCAAATGCACAAAGTGTTAACTACACAAGCTCTCCATTCTTACTCCATCCACCTCTCCAACAACAGGCCAAACGGCCACCAGAGCTAAATACGACAGACCCACTTGACCCTCAAATAAAAACAGGTATTTTGCAGAATTTGGTAATCCCCTTGACTACTTATCCTGGATATTTCGACAAGTCGAATAAGATTGCAAACCAATTTTTCAGGATAACAGATGCCAACTCACAAAACACGGCGCACCCAACAATACTCGACTGTTTAGGAGATGAGATGTACTCTTTGATTTCATGCTTTAAGAAACAAGAATGCTCGCTTGTATACTTGGCAGAGTCAGATTCAGGTAGCCTAAAAGTGTTGAAAGTGCTGCGCCCAGCGACCTCATGGGAGTTTTTCATATTGCGACGTGTACGCAGAAGATTGTTAAATGATTTATCGCATGAAAAGAAATTTGCTAAAGCGGAAAGTTTATTCAGCTTTGGCGATGAAAGCTTTCTAGTGCTTGAATATTACCCTCAGGGCAATTTGATGGAAGTGATTAAACTTTTTAAGGCAAAGGGGAAACCAATTGACGAGTGCCTAGCCGTGTTTTTCTCAATTAGATTGCTTGAAGCTATAGAAACTTTGCATGGGATGGACATAATTCACGGATGTGTTAATACAGAGAATTGTATGATCAATTTTGCACGCGAGGACCGAAGCTTTTCCCAAATTTATGACCGAAGTGGGAAATACGGCTGGGACAAAAAACGACTCACCTTAATAGACTTTGGTGCGTCTATTGATTTAACAGAGTTTCAAAAAGGAACTAAATTTTTGTCGTCCAGCCCATATCTAGGCAATAACTTTCTCGCGTGGATGGATGGTGAGCCGTGGACTTT
The DNA here is from genome assembly GCF_024628925.1 of Lodderomyces margitis. Lineage (NCBI taxonomy): Eukaryota > Fungi > Ascomycota > Pichiomycetes > Serinales > Debaryomycetaceae > Lodderomyces > Lodderomyces margitis. Next base: position 26,320 of record NW_026261748.1, read on the forward strand.
TGAAATTGATTATTTTGGTTTGGCCAACACTATTCATGCTTTACTTTTTGATGAGAGCTTACAATTTGTATCAGCGGATGAAAGAGTGCAAATAAGGCGCTCCTTATCGGAGTTCTGGCAGCCCCAGTTATGGCAAGAACTATTCGAAGTATTGTTGAACCCCAATAGCAAGATAGGCCATCAAGCTAATGCACTATACTTGAAGAGAATTAGAAGGAAGCTTGAGGAATGGTTGGAAAATTATTCGGAAGCTGGAAATTTAAAAGGGTCAATTGTTTCGCTTGAGGAAGAGTTGGGTTCAACGATGTAAATGTTTATGGTACAGGAAAGAATCCCAGCTACGAATACTAGCTCTTTCAATTTGCGAGATGTCGGAACTGTACAGGGTTACTCAGAGGATATTTGTTGGTGAGTTCGATATGAATCCTGTATGGCTATTTCAAGTCGAAAATAATTGATGGAATGATCCCTCAGAAGCTGAAGTCATCTGCCACTTCTGGCCCAGAATGGGAGGATAACAGTGATCAAAAAATAAGATGATGTCGAAGATGTGTATCCTTTGAGGGTTAATGATAAGCTCAGAGGAGAAGGATTAAATGCTTAATGTCAGATAAGCAAGCTCTTAATACGCAAATGTGTCCTAATCACAGGAGTTTCCTTTGTTTTTCCAGTGATGACCGGTGAAGGCTATCATGGGGTTAGAAGTATGTAACTAACCCAGAAACGATTCACTTTCAGATGGAGAAAGTCAAAAACAAAAGACTACATACAAACAAGAAAAGCCAGCCATTACATCAGGAGCTCCAACATCCTACTTTCAATTGTATTAATAGTCTGATTTACTTGTCTTATTTTCTGTTCTTAAAACCAGATAACATTAGATTCTAATACACAATCTAACTAAAGTAAAATATGTAAATGCTTTTGTGATATGTCAATATTTTGTAGACTCAGAATATCCAATTCAAGTACCCTTTCCACCTACTCTTCTTTTCGTCCTGACTGCTTTCTTCCAATTGTGCATAATATTCCACTTCGTGGGCTTCAATTTCGTCAAGACCGGTTGTCAAATCAGCATCAATAGGCTTAATAAATT